>NC_046971.1:22897973-22915473 GCF_009769545.1 Cyclopterus lumpus
CCGCTGCCGGCAGCGGAGCCGCACCCTTCTCCTACCCGATGATGGTGCCTCCGCCCGTCTACCGCCACAGCCCGGCGTCACATGACCAGCAGCAGGGCTTCGCCTTCTATCAGCCCCATGGCATCATGGGAAACGGAGCCCACAAGTGGTCAGCGGGTAACGTGTCTTGTTACAACTGTGGCGCCAACGGACACAGAGCAGAGGAATGCAAACAGCCGGCCATGGATTCAGCACAGCAAGGTGAGTGAGGAACGTTGTTATAGAATATGATTATTCATTTGGCATTTCAAATTGGCAAATGTAATGATGTTTTTTCTCATGCATGCTTTAAATTGTTTATTAATTGATTTATTATTAAACACTAAGAGATTAAATTATTATTTTGGTGGAACACTCATTGGGCAGATAGTTTGATGACTGTCATGTTTTCAAATGGATGGTATTTATATTCTCAATTGTTTGAATGCAAAACAGAGAATGTGTTATTCTTATTATGCAATTGCCCCCAAAAATCCCCACTATCAACACATAACACAACTGTTTTGATTTAAAACTTTTTATCCAGACGTGAGAGATTGTTTTTGTCAGTTTACTAGACTTTGAAGATTGGTCTTTGTTTATTACCTAAAAAACTATATTTATCATAAGCGCTTGATGCTGTGACACAGTTTGGACATTTAAAAAGACAAACGTGTACAGCTCTGCTTCAGATTTCCTAGTTGCCAAATACAAACGTTTTGGGATTCTTACATTACAAAAAAAGTTGGAACATATAATTAACATTATTCTTTTTTCTGATTTCAACCTTGTAATTTTGGGCACAGAATTTAATGTGGCTTTGGAATCCACTCATCTTGTTTCTATATGTGGTGCGACCCATAATCTGTCCAGAAATACATGAGAATAGGCAGATTTTGAGAACTGCAACGATGAATCGATCCGTTGTCGATTACGAAATGATTCACCAACTATTTAGATAATCGAGCTTCAACACTGCAGCTGTGTGTCTCTGTCGTGTTTCACAGGAACGTTCCGGCTGAAGTACACTCCTCACTCCAACAGTAAGGACTCGGGGGACTAACCAGCAGAGACGCCAGTGGATTCAAACTGTCATCCTCCTCACCTGTCCATCATGTTCCTGTTCAAGCAGCAGGCAGCAGGCAGCCGCCTCTAAGAGCCGATGAAGCAATGCGAGTTCGCTCAAAAAGAACCAGATTGGCGAGCAGAGGTCCGTTTTTTAATTTAGATTTTTTAAATCAGATTAGCGTTCATCCTTCTCCGCAAATACAAAGCCAGAGATCCCGGATATTTTATATACAGTATACACAAATGTTTATAGTATACGTTTTTTTGCACCTAGAAATCAACCAAATTATTTTTTTACATTTTATACCAAGAGGAAATGTTGCAATACGTTCTCTGGGCAAAGGCAATCAGAGTCCCACTTTAGAAGCGCCACTGTCGATTATAGTTCTCTATAGAAGCTTAAGAAGCTAAAGAAGCTTAACTACCACCTGCAGTTTCCTTTTGCAGCTGTGAGCGGTTCCCGCGTTTCCTTTTTGAGCGTTGGATTGTGGGAGAATTGTGTCCATCAACAGCGCACTTTGTATGCATATCGACTGCATTTTGTCACACTTGCCAGCGTGAACACGTTAGGTACCCGTTTCCGGCTGTCGCTCTCAGAAATAATAAGGATAAGCCCCGTATCCCGGGATGCTTTCGGGAACAGCAGTCATCAGTAACCGGGCTGCTCGTGTTTATCATGTATACAGACAGCGTGAATGACCAGATTTCTGTAAACATGGTATCTTTGTGGTGATCATGACCGAGGTAATCCTCATGGATGGATTACACACCCTGTCGATCCGGCTCCGGTTTCAGACGTGAAATTCACGCTCGATGTTTCAGAAAATCCTTAAATACTGAGTTTTAAGCGTGAGAGAAAGCCCAACCGACTACGTGAGGAATCGGGACCAAAGCAACTCTACAAACAAGGTTGATATCACACCAGAGCATCGGCCATTGTTTCACAATCTCAAAGCTCCTGTGTTGGTCTACCTGGGATGGTGACGACATCACGGCTGAAATTCAAAGATACTTGAACAATTCCAGATCCCCGCGCTTGGGCTCCGTGGGGGAAATGGATGGGAACAGGGCAGGTTTTTAAAAATCTAGGTTCAAGGAGTCGGGAGACGCATCATGGTGAGAACACACTTGTTGTAAACGTAACTTTTGTTGGATTACAAGAAACACCCCAAAAGGAGGTTCTGCTGAACCTACTGCTCCACTAGTATGGACAAGGAGTATCCAACCTGTGCTGGGGCTCAGTCATCATGGAAGTGTCCGTGTGGTCAGCTCACAATTGGCAACTGGAGTAGCCCATCAGCAGCTGAGTGAGTGAGTGATTCATTCGTTCACCTTCGGGCGGTCTGCAGCCTCTCTACCTCTGAGCCAACCCGATAGCAAAATGGCCTCCAGTGCCAGACGCTGATCCTCTACATACACCGAGGCGATCGGAGCGCACGCCCAATAGACTTTGAATCTTTCAGGTCGCGCCTGTGTTGGACGTTTCAAAAGTGCCAATTGGTTTTCTCGTTTACGTCTGATGGCGCTTCCTTTTTTTCCCATGTTGTCGATGCAAGTGAACTGAAGGTTGAGGGGGACGTCGGTCCTGGACTCGTTCTCACTCCCGGTGAGGGGCGGATCCGACTCTTTTTGTTGTTGTTGTTGTTGTTGTTGTCGTTAACAGAGCATGTACAGTCTTTTATGCAAAACGCAGTTCAGGGCTGTTCAAATCGGAAAGAGACTTGATAGGTTTGAAGATGTTTCGCAGCGTATTCAGCACTCTTGAGTGAGTGAGTCTCTGGGCAGGACCCAGACTTTTATAGACACGAGGGCAGCCGGCCCTTAAGATGAAGCTCTTATCTGCGCCCCTGGAGGGCACACCGGCGGCACGGGATGCTTATTTAAAGTGTCGAATACTGAACATTTAGTATGTAGAAAAAACTTCTGTCTGTTGTTCAAACAAATGCATTTGTATTGTATCCTAAATGTACCCTTTTGCTAAGCCCTGCCCACCGAATGCTATACTGGCCAATCGGAGCGCAAGATCGGCCATGCTCTGACCAGGGTCCGAGAACTCCGTGGACTCTCTCTCCAGATGTTCTTGTTTTTTCAGGCGGGTTTTGTGGGTTTGGAGTTCGTCGTAGTTAAATTATATATACATGTATATGGATATACATATATATATATATATCCATATACATATATATATATATATATATATATATATATATGTATGTATGTGTGTGTGTGTGTATATACAGTATACATACGTTTCTAAAACGGTACGTTTCTACCTAAAAACTTGTGGAGCTAACATTAGCAAAGCACGTTAGCGCTTCATTAACTAGTAATAATAATAATAACTTTATTTATATAGCACCTTTAAAAACAGGGTTTGCATAGAAGCAAGGCAAACCACATTTCAGAAAATACATGAGGCAAAGGAGACCATGCCATATAGGCAATGAACACAATAGAGGAATAGAAAAATACAAATACAAAATAAAGCAGAACAGACAAATTAAAATAGGGGAACCAAAGAATTGCATAAAAGGACGACATCACTTAAAAACAGTTCTATAAAAATGGGTTTTAAGAAGTGATTTAAAAGAAGTCACTGATTCTGCTAGTCTTATCCCCTCAGGTAGGTCGTTCCAAAGTCGAGGGGCTCTGATGGCAAAAGCACGGTGACCCTTTGATTTAAGCCTTGACTTTGGAACGGTCCTAAGGCTGCGAGCTGGCTCATATGGGGCTAACATGTCAACGATGTAGCTTGGGGTCAGACCCAGGAGTGCTTTAAAAGTGATCAGCAAAATCTTAAAATCAATTCTAAAGCGAACAGGGAGCCAGTGGAGAGAGTCCAGGACTGGAGTAATATGAAGCCGTCTGTTAGAACCAGTCAGAAGCCGAGCTGCTGGACTAGTTGGAGGCGAAAGATGGATTTTTGATTTATGCCGGAAAGGAGGGAGTTGCAGTAGTCGAGTCGGGAGAAAATGAGTGCATGAATTACTTTTTCCTGATCTGAGCGTGACAATATGGGTTTGATTTTTTAGATTATTCTTAATTGAAAGAAGCAGGACTGGACAATTTTTTGGATCTGTGATTCAACATTTAAGAGTCAAATTTCTGGCAACAGGTTTTAAATAAGCAACCAGGGGACCAAGTTGACTCTTGATGAGACTGGTGTTATTGTTTGGGGAACTGAATAATATGACTTCTGATTTGGAGTTATTGAGCTGAAGAAAATGTTGAGCCATCCAGCAGTTAACGTCAGATCAATCTAAGACAGCAGCCAGGCTCTCTGGGTCACCAGGTCTCAGCGGAAGGTATATCTGTGTGTCGTCTGCATAGCAATGAAAAGATACGTTGTGTCGCTGGAGTATTTGGCCGAGTGGAAGCATATAGATAGAAAATAAAAGTGGACCTAAAATTGAACCTTGTGGTACACCACAGGTAATGTGAGTCGTGGAAGACGAGCGATTACCTATGGTGACCGAGTACGATCTTTCTAAAAGGTAAGAATAAAACCAGCCAAGTGCAGTGTCCTTGATGCCGACCCAGGTTTTTTGAGGCGATCGATTAAAATGGCGTGATCTACAGTATCAAAAGCTGCACTAAGGTCTAAAAGAATTAAAACGGCGCTCTCCCCCTTGTCTGCTTCTAAAAGGAGGTCATTAGTTACCTTGAGGAGGGCAGTTTCTGTGCTATGAAGTGCTCTAAAACCTGACTGAAATTTCTCAAATATATTATTATGATTCATAAACTCTAGGAATTGTGTTAAGACCACTTTTTCGAAAAACTTTTGATAAAAATGGCAGTTTTGAAATTGGCCTAAAATTGGAAACAACAGAAGGATCAAGCTTAGGTTTCTTTAAAAGAGGTTGTACGATTGCATGTTTAAAAATCAATGGGAAAATACCACTTGCTAAGGAGCTATTTATAATCAATAAAATACTGGGCCCTACAGTGCCAATAACCTCTTTGAGAAATTCAGTAGGAATAAAATCAAGGCTGCATGTGGCTGATTTCATGTGTGATATAAGTTGGGATAAAAAGGGCAATGATACAGGTTGAAAATGACTAAAATAGTTTTGAATGTCCCTACTGGCATGTACAACTTGGGTTGGGGAGGTAATTTGTTTGTTATTGTTTTAATTTGTTATTAATTTGTTATTTCATTTACCTTATTATTAAAATAATTAAAAAACTTCTCACACATCTCTTGTGAGGCATCAATAAAATGACAGGGGGAGGGGTTTATGACCTTGTCTATGACCTTGAATAAGACTCTGGGGTTTGAATGATTGTCTAGAATTAAATTGGAGAAGAAAGAGGTTTTTGAATCTTTTACCTCCTTTTGATAGTTATTCATTGCCTCTTTCCAAATATTATAAAATACGTGAAGGGCAGTTTTGTTCCATTTTCTTTCCTTTCTCCTACAGTCTCTCTTAAGTCCTTTGGTGGATTCATTTATCCAGGGCTGTGGTGTTCTGTTTAACTTGTTGACCTTGTAGGGGGCAACAGAGTCCAGGACCGTCTGACAGGTGTGATTAAAAAGAGAGACCAGCTCCTCAGTATCAGAATGTGGATTAAAAGCAGTTAAAGCAGCAGCAGTAAAACGCTCTGAAAATGTGCTAATGTTATCACTTCTGTACCTCGCTAGTATAATGAATGGGTACACATTGTAGCAGTGAATAAAGACGTAGTCGGCTTTACAGGAACAACGTTGCTCATTTAATTTTATCGTTCCTCAAACACATACATTATTTTAGACCTGTCTGTCCGCTTTGCTCTGAAATCGCATTTTGACTGCGATAATGCTTCTTCACGGAGTGCAGTTAGTGACAGTGTGGGCTCCGTGGTAGCTGTGAAAAGCTTGGCTGAACAGCAGCTAGGGGGCGGGGCTTAACCAAAGGGTCAATTGTGTCACAGGAATGAGTCCTAAAACCTGGAAATGAGTCGGCATTCATTGGCTTTGTTCAGGGAACCAATGTGGCCTTCAAAAATAAGTCATCTCTGATTTGCTTTTTAATAATTTAGCAGTTTCCGTAAACCAGATGCAAGTCTGGATCTGTCAATCAAAATCTCAACAGTGCCTGGTCAACTGACCCTCCAGCATGCATGTTCACCTTAAGAAGAGAAAAAAAGTGCTTTTGGAATATTTGTGTGCAATTGTTTGAACGCAATTCTTTTTGTAGGTCTGATTTCTTTCATTACCTAATGTGTTTTAATAACTTGTTTTGTCTGAACCTTGAGGTGAGTAATAAAATATGTTCTGATTCTGTCTTTTATCACATGGTCCCAGCCCAATCTATTAAGTTAAAAGGTCATATTAACCATTTAGTGAGCAAAGGTGAACGAGGACCCTAAAGCTGACACGCCGCCATTCGTCTTATAATAAAATGTATATTTTATAATAAGTCAAATTGTCTGCTGGAAAGAATACCTGTTTAATGGTGTTCTCCCCCAATCGAGCGTCGCACAGTGACAGCGATGATGGCGCACGCCGCTGAGACCTTTTGTCTGATTGGATCCTTTCAACAGTGATCCCGGGGCATGATGGGAGACGCCTGGCTGTCGCCTGATCAATGAGCTGATCGATTTATGACATCAATCGGCCACGTTTGGCAGAAGATCCCAATGTCTTTGTGTAATTGTACTATTGAACAGCAGATTGCAGGCTGTTGAGCAGTGTTTAGTCTCTTCATTGGCTCGTCAATGTCTGACAACTTTCTAAAAACCTTTGACTTTTTATTGCCATTTTATAAAACTTTCTTGACATAATTCACTTTTTTTGTTTGACTTTTTACTACAACTACAAGAACAACTTATATACTACTAATTATATTAGCTATTTGGCTATTACAACTAGTACTATTGCTATAATAACCACTAGTTGATCTGATGTTTGTTCCATGCGCTTCAGTTCTTCAAGTCCCTTTGTTCATTCAGCTGTCTGGACATAACGACTTACATGAGTAATTAATACTCATAATGTAGTATATATGAAGTCTGTCCTGCTCCAATAACAGACCCGGTTCACCACTTTCTGAACTGCCTTTGTACCCCAGTTTTCATGATCAAAACCTTGATCATCGACAAACACAAGTAAGCATAGCGGGTCATACGTTGATAATCTGATCATGATAATCACAATGTACCATGTGGAATCATGACAAGTTCAAAGTGACACTCACACGTGATTAAAGACCTCTACCGCCGGCCAGTCTATTCATTTGTTAACAAAGGAAAGATATAATAAAATAATAATCCAAAATAAAACATGTCCAGGTAGGGAAGTGGTTTTGACACATACAGTATGTGATTCGACACCATCTATTAACAATATATTTTTTTTAATGTCTAAAAGGCTGCTTATTTCTTCACATTTTAAAATCAGGTTTTTTTAAAGATATTTATTCAAAGTATGGTGCGAATATTTAGCATTTCTGGTGTTTCCTTACTCCTGTAAGTGTGTCCGGCATATGGCCGTGCATGTGAGTGTCTTGTCCCATGAACTGATGTGTGAACGCGATAGAGAGAGAACAGTGTGCTGCATATTACAATGTGCACGTTCCTGTGAATTTACTTTTAGATTCTTACTTAAACTGAATCTGTATAGAACTACCTACTTCTTCTCATATACAAGTCCACTATGAATCCAATAATTTTTCATAAGATTTGTGTTTAAATCGTAATGATCCGGTGGAGCAACACTGAGATTAGAGGCCTCTTTTGGGCTCGGATGAAAACAAACATTCTCACCCATAGAAAATGACAGGGCAGACACATGTATGATTAGATGTTTCAGAATGCTACAAAATTACTTACTTTCAATGGGCCTTTGTTTTGGTACATTGTTAGCCAGCTAAAAAGTGGTGACCATTGTTTAGTTTTTACCCAGACAGAAGGAATCCATTTGAAAGACGCATAAAGGGAACATTTTCAGCAGAAAGAAACACACGCAGGCCTGCACACTCAAAAGTAAATAACCAAAATGATATTTCCTTTGAACATTGCTTCAAAATCCAGACAATCAACTGTTGGTATGATATCATATGTGTTTCATCTTGTGTTTCCTCCCAGGTTCACCTTTCTGGTGTTACTGCGATGGCACTGAGAGATTTTCTAAAAACAAACTAAAACTAAATTAAGAAAAATACATACAAAAAGCAAGCAAATTTAGAACGTCTTCACCAATTTGGCAACACATGCGCAGCATTTGGAAAAACACTAGAAACATGCCACATGTACCGCACAACAATGGAAACTGTTTCCTGCCGGAGGTCCCGGGCCTTTACCTCCAAAGCCTCAAGGCCACCAGCCATTTTAATATCCATGAAGGAATATGACAGACGAGGCATACTTTATCAATTTTGCTTTCAACTAACAACGCACAATATCAACTACCACAGAAGACGTTTTGAGTGCTTTGACAGTTGTTGATATTTCCGTCTGTGACCGCGATAGCGTTGCAACCGTGTTATTGGCTGTTTTTTTTAATCAATTTATATTTAAAAAATGGTGAGGATGTTTTTCCTAATTTGCTTGAGTTTTTTCTCTTTGCATGTGTTATTATAATTTGCAGTGTGTTGAGATCTCAGAGCCACCGGGTGTGTTCCCTATTGAGTGTCTACTTTATTTGTAACAGTACTGTAAAACAAACAAACTACAAATTAAAGAACGGTCAAAACAAATGTCTTTTTCAAGACAACAAATTAGGGATTTATTAGAAATAGAGAGAAAAAACCCACCACACTCACATCAGGTTCCAGCATGTGATATTTTCATATTTGCATATACTCTTATATAATACATGTTTCTGCGAAACATCCTTTCTTTTTCTCCTCGACTGTGGCACCAAGGAAACATTCAGTCTTGCCCTCTGAGGTGTAAATGTGTGAGACAAATCATATCTGTAAACTGCATTGGACACCATGTGATAAGGCATTATGATGCCAGACTACTAAAAAAATATTGGACAAAATATTGGACAATGAGCATGAAGATAATTGCGTTTCGCGGTAGAAAAACACAGGCACCCCACAGATGATCTTTTTTGTTCTAATTTTATTGTTTACAAAATACAAACATAAATACATAAGAAGAGGCTGTGAGATATTGCTGTGCATATACACACACACACAATATATATATATATATATATATATATATATATATATATATATATATATATATGTATGTGTGTGTGTGAGAAACAGAGGAGCAGGCAGAAAAGAGCACGGAAACAAACGCTCCGCCCCTCTGTAACAAACTCGAGCCTGCATCACATACTGTATGTAGACAGCAAAGAGTATGGACATGTTGTACAGTGAAATAAAAATCACATCAAATAAAAAGAACCAAAATGATAAAATACCGTGGTATATAAAAGCATCTCAACCTCAGTGAAGAAGATGGTGACGGTGAGGAAGAAAAGGAGGACGAGGGGAAGTTCAGGATGTTCTATTCATTTGTGGTTGTTGTTTTAGCCCTTAAAAACCCACTGGGCAGGTGTACGTTCCCCAGAGTGAAAGTGCTTGTTGAATTTCAGCGGACTGAAACTGAACAACAGTGACGGCTCTGGGAGATCAACCCTGTGGCTCAAAGGGTAGAACATCAACCTGCCTCGGCATCACCATTTAGTCTGAGCGTCCTCCGCTCCTTGGTCTCCTTCATAAATACTGGTGATGAAGGACGTTTTATAAAAAAAAAAAAAATTAAACTCCAACTATTAGCATTTACAGAAACACCTCTTTATCCTCTTTATCATCATCATCATCATCATCCTCCTTTCACACATGAAATCAGACCCTGCTCCTGTCGTGTGTCCCACAGTCAACTTGGTTACACTGTCGTTGGAACGCCCTTTATATTCAAAGCTGTAAAGTCAATAATATCTGTACACCAAGGCATTTCTTTTTTTTTCTTTTTTGCAAACTACAATCATCCGTTTCCAGAGCAAAAGCAAAAGCAATTCCCCCCCCACCCCCCCAAACATAGTTTTGTTACAGGGAAGATGCTTCAGGATACAAGGCGGGGGAGGGATAAAAACACCAAAGAAGGACCATTGAGAGAATGGGAGGAGACACATTGATTAACAGGGATCTTCTCTACTTTGTTTAGCATGTATCTCTGGCAAAAGTACTCGCATCCGAATTACAAGTCTCAAAGCGTCACCTTCTCACTGCAATAAAAATGCTCCCCTAAAAACACGCGAACCCAGAAACCCTCACCGCTCTCCAAAGAAACCCTTAAGATTAAGGTTGGCTTTGTTCATTGGCTAATGTATATATCGTCAAGTGGTGGAGACTCGCCACTTTAATGCAATATTACTACCTGAAATGTATATATATATATATAAACATTAACGTAAATACAGCCGAGGAGACACGGAACCACAACACTGAAAATAACTGCCGTCGACTGGCGGTGTGTTGCCATGACAGCCGGGCATGATCCGCCGGAGAGGACAGCAAAGAAGCAGACACGCACGTGCTAAAAGACTCCATTGGCCCGAGTCCGATTTGGGGATTTCTCTCCTGGAACCTGTTCCCTTTCTGCGATTCGGGGAGTGTGGCGGTGCACGGCGCTCCTAACAGATCACAACCTGAACCAACGCCAGCTGTGAGTTACCGAACGCCGTGTTTAGATTAAGCCGGATGTGTTTTAGTTCTTACAGTCGAGACTAAAAGGTGTGTGGCGAGCGACATGGAGGGGGCTAAAAACTACAATTGTTCTATGGCCTGCCAGGTGGAAGAAGAAGGGAGGCTGTTCACTGGGCGGCCGGGGCGGAGCCAAAGGTCTCCTGGGAGGCGTACACCATGTAGAGGAAGCCATCTTGGTCGCGCTCCCGTTCATAGACCTCAGAGATGGGGGCAGACACCGACACCATGCTGTGGCCGTTGGCCAGCAGGAAGAAAGCCTGGTTGGAGTTCAGCTGGAGGCGCCTCCTGGTGGCGAGACATTGGCACGGCAGAGTCAGGAGGGGAGGAGACGATGGGAGGGGATAGGAAAGGAGACAAAATGAGATTAGGGGAGAGGAAATACGTGGAGGGGAAAAGAGATGAAATGAGAGGGGAGGAAAAGAGAGTAATTAATAGGAAACGATAGGAGACAAGAAGACAGGAGAGAAAAGGAAAGCAGATGTAATGAAAATAAAGAAGGGGACAGGAAAGGAGAGGACAGTAAAAGAAAGGAGGGGGTAAGGAGAGGAAAGGAAAAGAGAGGACTTCAGGTCTACCTGATGATCTTGATGAGTTCACTCATGTTGACGTGGTCGGGCACCAGGAACTTGGTTTTGTCCAGGATGGGAAGCTGCTTTTCTCCTTTGTACCTCTCAATGATCACCTAGAGGACACACACAAACGGTTAACACAGTTTGGAGACCAGAGTCCATAATCAATAGTGAGATGAGATGAGGTCACACATATCAGACGGCATTGTTTAAAAGCCCTCTGGATTGTGTCCATGTTCACTGGGACTGGTTACCGTGAGCAATGCACATGGAATCTTTCATTCAGTGAGACATTTAATGAAGTGAAGAGGCATTTTAATTAAGCCTTAAACCTGCCAGCACACAAAGTACTTCATCTCTGACACGCACAAACTACACTCCTAATTACTCTAACCCACTAAGGCGGCCACCGTCCTCCGATTGACTCAGTTCATACATTTGAAAACAATCTCAATTACTTATCTGAGGCATCTGATATCACAACTGTTTATGCTCCCTTTAAGAGGGTATTATCTACTGGTTGACAGAAAATATTATATCATGGTAGTGATACAATATACATTGTGAATATATTTTCTCGAAATTCATTAAAGGGGAATGACAGTTTTTCTGTCGGATTATTGATCAAATCTACCATACTTTTGCTGGTTCCTCAACCAAACATGAGTCATTTTTACTGAGTCATTTGTTTCAATATCTCTGCTGAATACAATTGTTGATCTGAAATTTGAGCGAGGGTTCATAAACACATTGACCTCTATTTGGCATGAAAGCATTGTTCAGTGAGGCAGGGCCGGATCTGAGAGCTCTAGTCAGTCTTTCAGGCACTTCCCTCTCCCCCCCCCCCCCCCCCCCCACACACACAGGCTCCACTGTGGCCATCTGGATGGAGTGGCATTACAATGACACAGCACATCTGCGCCTCTTTTGTCAACACTTAGCATGACATGGCCGTTTATAACCCCAACAGAGTACACAGGACACACGCGCATGCACACACACACACGATTAGATCAGTGGGGGGTGGGGGGGTGATACTCTATCTCAAGATGATAAAACAAGCAGGTGAAACACAAGGTGAGCGTTTGTTTATTGGGGGTTGCTATGGAGCTCCTGGACACCCGACTCATTAGCAGCGGATGCAGTCACGAGCATTTCTCAATAGAAAATAAACTAATCAACAAGGAAACGATAAAAGAGAGGACTTCAGGTAGGCAGAGGGAGCCCTGTCAGAAATGTGTCTGATCGACACGTGACATTTAAAAAACATGTGGCAACACTTTCCGTCTGCCTCGTGTCCTCTTTCACGCTCGGACATTTCCGCCCTTACAGTGGTTGTTGTTTTTCTTCCTCAAAGTGTTTTTCGTTCCTTCAGTGAATCGGAGTCAGTGTTCAGCCGATCACCGCCAGTGAACTCACCGGTATCTTGTTGGGGTGCTGCTCTCGGATCAGTCGGACATCTTCTACTCTCTGCTCTGTGGGGCAGAAAGACACGACTGATTAATGTAAGCAGGCAGAGAGAATCAGCCAGTCATGACGAAGCAGAAACATGACGAAGACACTCGTCAACAGCGAAGGACAATTACGCCAAAGAAAAAAAGTCATAGTGTAAACAAACTCACAGGCAGGTTTGACCAGAACTTCTGAGGCACACACACATCCACACAGTACTCAAATCATGTGAATTACAATTCGCTATGTGGAGGTGTCGCATATCATCATTCTACTGAGATACAACAACCAATGTGGCAGCTGGAGTTGGTCTCATCTGATTATCATTGTTTTTACGAGACCTACTTTGAAACATATTCTGAAAAAATAATAATCAGAATGTTAGTTTGACATCAAGCGGGGTATAAACATCTGTGGAAAGTGGACTAATGCGCTCTAGTGGAAAACCTAATGAGTTTTCCAAAAAAAAGAAGAAAAAAAAAGTGATTAGCAGACTTCTGGACCAAAACCATCATTTTTTACTCAATTAATCAAATGTGTGTTCACAAATAGACATCTCCACACTGATATGAGACTGTCATTTACATCGTGGATATTTGTATTTATTTACGTATGTATTTATTTATTCATCTAGGGTGCAGCCTAGAACCCCTGATGCAGAGTTATCGTTATATTCACGAAAGGCTGCAAAATGTAAAACCATGTTCAAGTGGAGGAGCCTCAGTTGTAGAAGGGCCCTTTGAACACTTAAGTTTTCCCTCCCCAGTGACAACTCAAAGGATCAGCTGCGGATTGGATGGATTACTTCGTCGTTGACCTATGGCAGAGCAGGCCCCTCCTTCCTCAAGGTTTAGACTCATTCCAAGTGATCTGTAGCTGGGCCAAAATAAATGGCTTACTGCACTTTGTACAACATCCAAGACAACTGGATCTCTCCATCCTGGTCGTCCACGGTCGACTCTGAATGACAATGAAACCTTCGGTAGAAAGGAAACCAAACGCTGCTTTTAGAGCGGCTGTCAGAGTCAGTCGATGAAGTTAGTGGTTTCCACATTTTTGTAATGTTTGGATATCCAATTCAACCGACTGGCAAATGTTTATCTTCCCGAGGCTTCCATTTGGCCCGAGATGAGTTCCCCACCCGGGAACAGGTTGCGTTAGTGCGTCTCTATGGGCGACAAACAGCCTTTGACTCATCGGTTTTCAGCGGGCACAAAACGGGAAGCAGTCTGTGCAAAAAGCCTGTGGGGTTTCCTCACAGTTTCTGTCATGTGTCACAGTTTGGGAATAAGTCAGCAGCTGACTGGCACCAGACTGGAAGATTTCCTGACTCTTACACAGATGTGCAACGTGAACACAGAGAAACATTACAAGTGTGTGTATGTATGTATGTATGTATGTATGTATGTATGTATGTATGTGTGTATGTGTGTATGTATGTATGTGTGTGTGTGTGTATATATATTATACGTCGACTGGCGGTATGTTGCCATGACAGCCGGGCATGATCCGCCGGAGAGGACAGCAAAGAAGCAGACACGCACGTGCTAAAAGACTCCATTGGCCCGAGTCCGATTTGGGGATTTCTCTCCTGGAACCTGTTCCCTCTCTGCGATTCGGGGAGTGTGGCGGTGCACGGCGCTCCTAACAGATCACAACCTGAACCAACGCCAGCTGTGAGTTACCGAACGCCGTGTTTAGATTAAGCCGGATGTGTTTTAGTTCTTACAGTCGAGACTAAAAGGTGTGTGGCGAGCGACATGGAGGGGGCTAAAAACTACAATTGTTCAATGGCCTGCCAGGTGGAAGAAGAAGGGAGGCTGTTCACTGGGCGGCCGGGGCGGAGCCAAAGGTCTCCTGGGAGGCGTACACCATGTAGAGGAAGCCATCTTGGTCGCGCTCCTGTTCATAGACCTCAGAGATGGGGGCAGACACCGACACCATGCTGTATATATATATATATATATATATATATATATATATATATATATATATATATATATATATATATATATATATATATATATATATATATATATATATATATATATATATGTATATGTGTGTGTGTACACAGTCATGTGTATCAGGCCATAACAAACTGTTATCTGCACATGCCACTATGGCTCTCTTTGCTGTCTGGATTGTGCCGGTCCGGTCCAATAGTCTGGCAGGAAGTCGGTCACTTTTAGGCATGCTGGGAATTATTGCTGAGGGTTCAAGATGTGTAACGCTCGGGCAAAGTAAAGCCACTGATATAGTCTCTTATGGACTAAATGACAGAAAAGGCACCACGAAGTATGTGAGAGGATGCACTCAAAGTTACATGTGAAAGAAAGAAAGACTAAACTGAACGGAGCACGCCTCGTCTGTGGCTCTGCGACTAGAGAATCGGTACTGAAACTAAACTCCGCACCGAGGCCGCGGCCTCCCTCCGACCGGAGAGAAACACAAGCCTAACTCCGCACTATCGTTCCATCGCGTCCCCTCTTTCTTTTCTTTTTTTAACCTCCCCCTCTGTGTATCTCCTCCTCCACAAACAGTCCCATCCCCCAATCCTGCAGCTCCCGTCTCTCTCTCTCTGCCCTACGTTTCGACACCACTTTGTTTTTCTCCCGCAGCTCGAATGCAAATAAACACACATGCGCGCGCGCGCACACACACACACACACAGGCCCACACGCACGCATACACACACACACAGGCCCACAGCCTCTCGCGCTAGTTTAATACGGACTATTCTACATCTAAACATCTAAGTTACACCACCGAGAACAACTATCAAGACAACTAGTATTCTCCTCCTCTGTGAGATAAGTTGACCCGAGCTCGCGCCTCCCTTCCGGTGGGCCTTGTTGTCCTACTGTCCGTCTCCCCGGTGCTCACACTAAGTGTGTCAACTGAGCCAGCTCAATGAACGGGACTCGCCAGCGGGATACCGACCCACGGGCCCGTTCTGGCGCTTTACACGAACGACGTAATTCAGTCTCGTGCAGGTCCGAGAGACGGAAATGGGGGCGACAGCTGCGCACGCAGAGCCGTTGCTCCTTTACTGAGGAGGCACACGGAGCTATGGAGTTGTGTGTTGAAGAAAAACAGTGAAACAAGCTGCGACAGCACCTACCGAAGGTCCTTCTTTGTTTGAAGGTTTTTTCTGAAGGCATGTTGAGTCAAAGTCGACCAGTTGGCGGTGGACGGGAGCGGAACTGTCACTACAAAAGCTCCAAACGACTCGTTACACCGTCCGCGGGGACTGCGCTGGTAGCTCGTCGGTAAAAATAGGAAGTGAAGGACACTCGTTTAGCGCTCGGTCGACGCCGCTGCTTCCTCCTGCTGCTGTGTTGTTATCTGACGAGCTCGAGCCAGCAAAACAAACCTGTCAGCTGACCTCTGACGTCATGCGTCTCTCTCTCCCTCTCTCTCTCTCTCTCTCTCGACCGATTCAATTCAGTTCAAGACAATGTGGGTTTATTGGCATGAAAGTATATATATATATTTCATATTTGAATATATTTGAATATTACAATGATTACACCTATATTATTATTATTATTATTAACATTATACAAATGTGTACTTATATTTGAACATTATTAAAATTATTAAGAATATATTCATATTATTATTATAAATATAGTATTAACTCTGTCTCTCTGCTGGTCCAACTCATGAGCTTCATATATGTAACACATAAACCGGTGATTTAAAAAGAGTTATATTGCCAGTAGATAATGCTCATATTAAACATATCCATGTTTTTTTATTGTAGAATATCATTATTTAGTCGTTAACCTAAAATACCATTTGAAACATCTTTTATTGTTTGTTGGAGCTTAAATCCAAGTACTTCATTATAGTCACCATCATGTCATATATTTGTTTTAATACTAAATATATCTAAAACAACAACATGGATGAATGGGAAATGAACAGCACTTGTTTCACACAATTCAATTCAATTCAGTTTATTTTGTATAGCCCAATATCACAAATTTGCCTCAGAGGGCTTTACAATCTGTACACATACGACATCCCTGTCCCAGGACCTCACATCGGATCAGGAAAAACTCCCCAAAAATAGAAAAAAAACCTTTCACAGGGAAAAAAGAAACCTTCAGGAGAGCAACAGAGGAGGATCCCTCTCCCCGGATGGACAGAAGCAATATTTGTCATGTGTACAGAATGAACAGTGTTACAGAGTTACATAAACACATTCAATGAATATGACAATGTATGAATGGACCTCCACAATCCATGAAACAGAAGGAGGTAGAGAGGAGGGGGGGCGGGGCGATCAGCAGGGCCAACGCGGGAGGCCGGCTCACCAGGCATCAGACACCTCCAGGTCCAATGGACCCTATGAGACGTGAAGTCACAACGACTCCAGGGAGGAAGCAGAGTTAGTAATGTGCAATGAAGAGACGTAAATTAGATAGGTGCTCAGTGTATCCTAAAACATCCCCCAGCAGCCTATAAGCCTATAGCAGCATATCAAGGGGCTCGACCAGGACAAACCTGATTCAGCCCTAACTATAAGCACTATTAAACAGGAAAGTCTTAAGTCTATTCTTGAATGAGGTGACTGTGTCTGCCTCCCGGACTGAAAGTGGAAGCTGGTTCCATAAAAGAGGAGCTTGATAACTGAAGGCTCTGGTTCCCATCCTACTTTTTAGGACTCTAGGAACCACAAGTAGCCCCGCATTTAGTGAGCGCAGCTCTCTAGTCGGGCAATATGGTACTACAAGC